>NC_069502.1:214400060-214435060 GCF_027579735.1 Bombina bombina
GCAGTTGCCTGCCTGCCAGCGTGTGTGCCAGGCCCACTTGCCAACTAGTGCCACCACTTATATCTGTTGTAACAGTAGTGTAATTTTTTAAAAAAAAAACTTTTTTGACTGTGAAACATCAGTCTGCTAGTGTAATCTAATTGCAGTTGCCTGCCTGCCTGCCAGCGTGTGTGCCAGGCCCACTTGCCAACTAGTGCCACCACTCATATCTGTTGTAACAGTAGTGTTAATTGAAAAAAAAAACTTTTTTGACTGTGAAACATCAGTCTGCTAGTGTAATCTAATAGCAGTTGCCTGCCTGCCAGCGTGTGTGCCAGGCCCACTTGCCAACTAGTGCCACCACTTATATCTGTTGTAACAGTAGTGTAATTTTTTAAAAAAAAAACATTTTTTGACTGTGAAACCTCAGTCTGCTAGTGTAATCTAATAGCAGTTGCCTGTCTGCCAGCGTGTGTGCCAGGCCCACTTGCCAACTAGTGCCACCACTCATATCTGTTGTAACAGTAGTGTAAATTTTTTTTAAAAAAAAACTTTTTTGACTGTGAAACATCAGTCTGCTAGTGTAATCTAATTGCAGTTGCATGCCTGCCAGCGTGTGTGCCTGGCCCACTTGCCAACTAGTGCCACCACTTATATCTGTTCTAACAGTAGTGTAATTTTTTTTAAAAAAAACTTTTTTGACTGTGAAACATCAGTCTGCTAGTGTAATCTAATTGCAGTTGCCTGCCTGCCTGCCAGCGTGTGTGCCTGGCCCACTTGCCAACTAGTGCCACCACTCATATCTGTTGTAACAGTGGTGTTAATTGAAAAAAAAAATTTTTTGACTGTGAAACATCAGTCTGCTAGTGTAATCTAATAGAAGTTGCCTGCCTGCCAGCGTGTGTGCCAGCCCCACTTGCCAAATAGTGCCACCACTCATATCTGTTGTAACAGTAGTGTAAATTTAGAAAAAAAAAATTTGACTGTGAAACATCAGTCTGCTAGTGTAATCGAATTGCAGTTGCCTGCCTGTCAGCATGTGTGCCAGTCCCACTTGCCAACTAGTGCCACCACTCATATCTGTTGTAACAGTAGTGTAATTTTTTTTTAAAAAACTTTTTTGACTGTGAAACATCAGTCTACTAGTGTAATTGAATTGCAGTTGCCTGCCTGCCAGCGTGTGTGCCAGGCCCACTTGCCAACTAGTGCCACCACTCATATCTGTTGTAACAGTAGTGTAAATTTAAAAAAAAAAAAAAATGACTGTGAAACATCAGTCTGCTAGTGTAATCGAATTGCAGTTGCCTGCCTGCCAGTGTGTGTGCCAGTCCCACTTGCCAACTAGTGCCACCACTCATATCTGTTGTAACAGTAGTGTTAATTTAAAAAAAAAAAAAACTTTTTTGACTGTGAAACATCAGTCTGCTAGTGTAATCGAATCGCAGTTGCCTGCCTGCCAGCGTGTGTGCCAGTCCCACTTGCCAACTAGTGCCACCACTCATATCTGTTGTAACAGTAGTGTAATTTTTTTTTAAAAAACTTTTTTGACTGTGAAACATCAGTCTACTAGTGTAATTGAATTGCAGTTGCCTGCCTGCCAGCGTGTGTGCCAGGCCCACTTGCCAACTAGTGCCACCACTCATATCTGTTGTAACAGTAGTGTAAATTTAAAAAAAAAAAAAATGACTGTGAAACATCAGTCTGCTAGTGTAATCGAATTGCAGTTGCCTGCCTGCCAGTGTGTGTGCCAGTCCCACTTGCCAACTAGTGCCACCACTCATATCTGTTGTAACAGTAGTGTTAATTTTAAAAAAAAAAAAACTTTTTTGACTGTGAAACATTAGTCTGCTAGTGTAATCGAATCGCAGTTGCCTGCCTGCCAGTGTGTGTGCCAGGCCCACTTGCCAACTAGTGACACCACTCATATCTGTTGTAACAGTAGTGTAAATTTAAAAAAAAAACTTTTTTTGACTGTGAAACATCAGTCTGCTATTGTAATCTAATAGCAGTTGCCTGCCTGCCAGCGTGTGTTCCAGGCCCTCTTGCCAACTAGTGCCACCACTCATATCTGTTGTAACAGTAGTGTAATTTAAAAAAAAAAAAAAAAACTATTTTGACAGTGAAACATCAGTCTGCTAGTGTAATCTAATTGCAGTTGCCTGCCTGCCAGCGTGTGTGCCAGTCCCACTTGCCAACTAGTGCCACCACTCATATCTGTTGTAACAGTAGTTTAATTTTGTTAAAAAAAACTTTTTTGACTGTGAAACATTAGTCTGCTAGTGTAATCTAATTGCAGTTGCCTGCCTGCCAGCGTGTGTGCCAGGCTCACTTGCCAACTAGTGCCACCACTCATATCTGTTGTAACAGTAGTGTAAATTAAAAGAAAAAAAATGACTGTGAAACATCAGTCTGCTAGTGTAATCTAATAGCAGTTGCCTGCCTGCCAGTGTGTGTGCCAGGCACACTTGCCAACTAGTGCCACCACTCATATCTGTTGTAACAGTAGTGTAAATTTAAAAAAAAAAAACTTTTTTGACTGTGAAACATCAGTCTGCTAGTGTAATCTAATTGCAGTTGCATGCCTGCCAGCGTGTGTGCCAGGCCCACTTGCCAACTAGTGCCACCACTCATATCTGTTGTAACAGTAGTGTTAATTAAAAAAAAAAAAAAAAACTTTTTTGACTGTGAAACATCAGTCTGCTAGTGTAATCTAATAGCAGTTGCCTGCCTGCCAGCGTGTGTGCCAGGCCCACTTGCCAACTAGTGCCAACACTTATATCTGTTGTAACAGTAGTGTAATTTAAAAAAAAAAAACTTTTTTGACTGTGAAACATCAGTCTGCTAGTGTAATCATATTGCAGTTGCCTGCCTGCCTGCCAGCGTGTGTGCCAGGCCCACTTGCCAACTAGTGCCACCACTCATATCTGTTGTAACAGTAGTGTTAATTGAAAAAAAACTTTTTTGACTGTGAAACATCAGTCTACTAGTGTAATCTAATAGCAGTTGCCTGCCTGCCAGCGTGTGTGCCAGCCCCACTTGCCAAATAGTGCCACCACTCATATCTGTTGTAACAGTAGTGTAAATTTAGAAAAAAAAAATTTGACTGTGAAACATCAGTCTGCTAGTGTAATCGAATTGCAGTTGCCTGTCTGTCAGCATGTGTGCCAGTCCCACTTGCCAACTAGTGCCACCACTCATATCTGTTGTAACAGTAGTGTAATTTTTTAAAAAAAACTTTTTTGACTGTGAAACATCAGTCTACTAGTGTAATTGAATTGCAGTTGCCTGCCTGCCAGCGTGTGTGCCAGGCCCACTTGCCAACTAGTGCCACCACTCATATCTGTTGTAACAGTAGTGTAAATTAAAAAAAAAAATTGACTGTGAAACATCAGTCTGCCAGTGTAATCTAATAGCAGTTGCCTGCCTGCCAGCGTGTGTGCCAGGCCCACTTGCCAACTAGTGCCACCACTCATATCTGTTGTAACAGTAGTGTAAATTTTTTTTAAAAAAAAACATTTTTTGACTGTGAAACCTCAGTCTGCTAGTGTAATCTAATAGCAGTTGCCTGTCTGCCAGCGTGTGTGCCAGGCCCACTTGTCAACTAGTGCCACCACTCATATCTGTTGTAACAGTAGTGTAAATTTAAAAAAAAAAAAAAAATTGACTGTGAAACATCAGTCTGCTAGTGTAATCGAATCGCAGTTGCCTGCCTGCCAGCGTGTGTACCAGGCTCACTTGCCAACTATTGCTACCACTCATATCTGTTGTAACAGTAGTGTAAATTTAAAAAAAAAAAAACTTTTTTGACTGTGAAACATCAGTCTGCTAGTGTAATCGAATCGCAGTTGCCTGCCTGCCAGCGTGTGTGCCAGTCCCACTTGCCAACTAGTGCCACCACTCATATCTGGAACAGTAGTGTAAATTAAAAAAAAAAAACTTTTTTGACTATAAAACATCAGTCTGCTAGTGTAATCTAATAGCAGTTGCCTCCCTGCCAGTGTGTGTGCCAGGCCTACTTGCCAACTAGTGCCACCACTCATATCTGTTGTAACAGTAGTGTAAATTTAAAAAAAAAAACTTTTTTGACTGTGAAACATCAGTCTGCTAGTGTAATCTAATAGCAGTTGCCTGCCTGTCAGCGTGTGTTCCAGGCCCACTTGCCAAATAGTGCCACCACTCATATCTGTTGTAACATTAGTGCAATTTAAAAAAAAAAAAAACTTTTTTGACAATGAAACATCAGTCTGCTAGTGTAGTCGAATTGCAGTTGCCTGCCTGCCAGCGTGTGTGCCAGTCCCACTTGCCAACTAGTGCCACCACTCATATCTGTTGTAACAGTAGTTTAATTTTGTTAAAAAAAACTTTTTTGACTGTGAAACATCAGTCTGCTAGTGTAATCTAATTGCAGTTGCCTGCCTGCCAGCGTGTGTGCCAGGCTCACTTGCCAACTAGTGCCACCACTCATATCTGTTGTAACAGTAGTGTAAATTTAAAAAAAAAAACTTTTTTGACTGTGAAACATCAGTCTGCTAGTGTAATCGAATTGCAGTTGCCTGCCTGCCAGTGTGTGTGCCAGGCCCACTTGCCAACTAGTGACACCACTCATATCTGTTGTAACAGTAGTGTAAATTTAAAAAAAAAACTTTTTTTGACTGTGAAACATCAGTCTGCTAGTGTAATCTAATAGCAGTTGCCTGCCTGCCAGCGTGTGTTCCAGGCCCTCTTGCCAACTAGTGCCACCACTCATATCTGTTGTAACAGTAGTGTAAATTAAAAAAAAAAAAAAATGACTGTGAAACATCAGTCTGCTAGTGTAATCTAATAGCAGTTGCCTGCCTGCCAGTGTGTGTGCCAGGCACACTTGCCAACTAGTGCCACCACTCATATCTGTTGTAACAGTAGTGTAAATTTTTAAAAAAAAAACTTTTTTACTGTGAAACATCAGTCTGCTAGTGTAATCTAATTGCAGTTGCATGCCTGCCAGCGTGTGTGCCAGGCCCACTTGCCAACTAGTGCCACCACTCATATCTGTTGTAACAGTAGTGTTAAATAAAAAAAAAAAAAAACAACTTTTTTGACTGTGAAACATCAGTCTGCTAGTGTAATCTAATAGCAGTTGCCTGCCTGCCAGCGTGTGTGCCAGGCCCACTTGCCAACTAGTGTCAACACTTATATCTGTTGTAACAGTAGTGTAATTTAAAAAAAAAAAACTTTTTTGACTGTGAAACATCAGTCTGCTAGTGTAATCATATTGCAGTTGCCTGCCTGCCTGCCAGCGTGTGTGCCAGGCCCACTTGCCAACTAGTGCCACCACTCATATCTGTTGTAACAGTAGTGTTAATTGAAAAAAAACTTTTTTGACTGTGAAACATCAGTCTGCTAGTGTAATCTAATAGCAGTTGCCTGCCTGCCAGCGTGTGTGCCAGCCCCACTTGCCAAATAGTGCCACCACTCATATCTGTTGTAACAGTAGTGTAAATTTAGAAAAAAAAAATTTGACTGTGAAACATCAGTCTGCTAGTGTAATCGAATTGCAGTTGCCTGCCTGCCAGCGTGTGTGCCAGGCCCACTTGCCAACTAGTGCCACCACTCATATCTGTTGTAACAGTAGTGTACATTTTTTTAAAAAAAACTTTTTTGACTGTGAAACATCAGTCTGCTAGTGTAATCTAATTGCAGTTGCCTGCCTGCCAGTGTGTGTGCCAGGCCCACTTGCCAACTAGTGCCACCACTCATATCTGTTGTAACAGTAGTGTACATTTTTTTAAAAAAAACTTTTTTGACTGTGAAACATCAGTCTGCTAGTGTAATCTAATTGCAGTTGCCTGCCTGCCAGTGTGTGTGCCAGGCCCACTTGCCAACTAGTGCCACCACTCATATCTGTTGTAACAGTAGTGTTAATTAAAAAAAAAACTTTTTTGACTGTGAAACATCAGTCTGCTAGAGTAATCTAATAGCAGTTGCCTGCCTGCCTGCCAGCGTGTTTTCCAGCCCCACTTGCCAAATAGTGCCACCACTCATATCTGTTGTAACAGTAGTGTAAATTAAAAAAAAAATTGACTGTGAAACATCAGTCTGCTAGTGTAATCTAATAGCAGTTGCCTGCCTGCCAGCGTGTGTGCCAGGCCCACTTGCCAACTAGTGCCACCACTCATATCTGTTGTAACAGTAGTGTAAATTTAAAAAAAAAAAACATTTTTTGACTGTGAAACATCAGTCTGCTAGTGTAATCTAATAGCAGTTGCCTGCCTGCCAGCGTGTGTGCCAGGCCCACTTGCCAACTAGTGCCACCACTCATATCTGTTGTAACAGTAGTGTAAATTTAAAAAAAAAAATATTTGACTGTGAAACATCAGTCTGCTAGTGTAATCGAATTGCAGTTGCCTGCCTGCCAGCGGGTGTACCAGGCTCACTTGCCAACTATTGCTACCACTCATATCTGTTGTAACAGTAGTGTAAATTTAAAAAAAAAAAACTTTTTTGACTGTGAAACATCAGTCTGCTAGTGTAATCGAATTGCAGTTGCCTGCATCCCAGTGTGTGTGCCAGTCCCACTTGCCAACTAGTGCCACCACTCATATCTGGAACAGTAGTGTAAATTAAAAAAAAAACTTTTTTGACTGTGAAACATCAGTCTGCTAGTGTAATCTAATAGCAGTTGCCTGCCAGCGTGTGTGCCAGGCCCACTTGTCAACTAGTGCCACCACTCATATCTGTTGTAACAGCAGTGTAAATTTAAAAAAAAAAAAAAAATGACTGTGAAACATCAGGCTGCTAGTGTAATCTAATAGCAGTTGCCTGCCTGCCAGTGTGTGTGCCAGGCACACTTGCCAACTAGTGCCACCACGCATATCTGTTGTAACAGTAGTGTACATTTTTTTTAAAAAAAACTTTTTTGACTGTGAAACATCAGTCTGCTAGTGTAATCTAATTGCAGTTGCATGCCTGCCAGCGTGTGTGCCAGGCCCACTTGCCAACTAGTGCCACCACTCATATCTGTTGTAACAGTAGTGTTAATTAAAAAAAAAAAAAAATTTGACTGTGAAACATCAGTCTGCTAGTGTAATCTAATAGCAGTTGCCTGCCTGCCAGCGTGTGTGCCAGGCCGACTTGCCAACTAGTGCCACCACTTATATCTGTTGTAACAGTAGTGTAATTTAAAAAAAAAAAACTTTTTTGACTGTGAAACATCAGTCTGCTAGTGTAATCTAATTGCAGTTGCCTGCCTGCCTGCCAGCGTGTGTGCCAGGCCCACTTGCCAACTAGTGCCACCACTCATATCTGTTGTAACAGTAGTGTTAATTGAAAAAAAAACTTTTTTGACTGTGAAACATCAGTCTGCTAGTGTAATCTAATAGCAGTTGCCTGCCTGCCAGCATGTGTGCCAGCCCCACTTGCCAAATAGTGCCACCACTCATATCTGTTGTAACAGTAGTGTAAATTTAGAAAAAAAAAAATTTGACTGTGAAACATCAGTCTGCTAGTGTAATCGAATTGCAGTTGCCTGCCTGTCAGCATGTGTGCCAGTCCCACTTGCCAACTAGTGCCACCACTCATATCTGTTGTAACAGTAGTGTAATTTTTTTTAAAAAAACTTTTTGACTGTGAAACATCAGTCTACTAGTGTAATTGAATTGCAGTTGCCTGCCTGCCAGCGTGTGTGCCAGGCCCACTTGCCAACTAGTGCCACCACTCATATCTGTTGTAACAGTAGTGTAAATTATAAAAAAAAAAAATTGACTGTGAAACATCAGTCTGCCAATAAAATCTAATAGCAGTTGCCTGCCTGCCAGCGTGTGTGCCAGGCCCACTTGTCAACTAGTGCCACCACTTATATCTGTTGTAACAGTAGTGTAAATTTTTAAAAAAAAAACATTTTTTGACTGTGAAACCTCAGTCTGCTAGTGTAATCTAATAGCAGTTGCCTGTCTGCCAGCGTGTGTGCCAGGCCCACTTGCCAACTAGTGCCACCACTCATATCTGTTGTAACAGTAGTGTAAATTTTTTTAAAAAAAAACTTTTTTGACTGTGAAACATCAGTCTGCTAGTGTAATCTAATTGCAGTTGCATGCCTGCCAGCGTGTGTGCCAGGCCCACTTGCCAACTAGTGCCACCACTCATATCTGTTGTAACAGTAGTGTAATTTTTAAAAAAAAAAACTTTTTTGACTGTGAAACATCAGTCTGCTAGTGTAATCTAATTGCAGTTGCATGCCTGCCAGCGTGTGTGCCAGGCCCACTTGCCAACTAGTGCCACCACTCATATCTGTTGTAACAGTAGTGTTAATTTAAAAAAAAAAATTTTGACTGTGAAACATCAGTCTGCTAGTGTAATCTAATAGCAGTTGCCTGCCTGCCAGCGTGTGTGCCAGGCCCACTTGCCAACTAGTGCCACCACTTATATCTGTTGTAACAGTAGTGTAATTTTTTTAAAAAAAAACTTTTTTGACTGTGAAACATCAGTCTGCTAGTGTAATCTAATTGCAGTTGCCTGCCTGCCTGCCAGCGTGTGTGCCAGGCCCACTTGCCAACTAGTGCCACCACTCATATCTGTTGTAACAGTAGTGTTAATTGAAAAAAAAACTTTTTTGACTGTGAAACATCAGTCTGCTAGTGTAATCTAATAGAAGTTGCCTGCCTGCCAGCGTGTGTGCCAGCCCCACTTGCCAAATAGTGCCACCACTCATATCTGTTGTAACAGTAGTGTAAATTATAAAAAAAAAAAAATTGACTGTGAAACATCAGTCTGCCAGTGTAATCTAATAGCAGTTGCCTGCCTGCCAGCGTGTGTGCCAGGCCCACTTGCCAACTAGTGCCACCACTCATATCTGTTGTAACAGTAGTGTAAATTATAAAAAAAAAAAAATTGACTGTGAAACATCAGTCTGCCAGTGTAATCTAATAGCAGTTGCCTGTCTGCCAGCGTGTGTGCCAGGCCCACTTGCCAACTAGTGCCACCACTCATATCTGTTGTAACAGTAGTGTAAATTATAAAAAAAAAAAATTGACTGTGAAACATCAGTCTGCCAGTGTAATCTAATAGCAGTTGCCTGCCTGCCAGCGTGTGTGCCAGGCCCACTTGCCAACTAGTGCCACCACTCATATCTGTTGTAACAGTAGTGTAAATTTTTTTTAAAAAAACATTTTTTGACTGTAAAACCTCAGTCTGCTAGTGTAATCTAATAGCAGTTGCCTGTCTGCCAGCGTGTGTGCCAGGCCCACTTGCCAACTAGTGCCACCACTCATATCTGTTGTAACAGTAGTGTTAATTAAAAAAAAAAATTTTGACTGTGAAACATCAGTCTGCTAGTGTAATCTAATAGCAGTTGCCTGCCTGCCAGCGTGTGTGCCAGGCCCACTTGCCAACTAGTGCCACCACTTATATCTGTTGTAACAGTAGTGTAATTTTTTTAAAAAAAAACTTTTTTGACTGTGAAACACCAGTCTGCTAGTGTAATCTAATTGCAGTTGCCTGCCTGCCTGCCAGCGTGTGTGCCAGGCCCACTTGCCAACTAGTGCCACCACTCATATCTGTTGTAACAGTAGTGTTAATTGAAAAAAAAACTTTTTTGACTGTGAAACATCAGTCTGCTAGTGTAATCTAATAGAAGTTGCCTGCCTGCCAGCGTGTGTGCCAGCCCCACTTGCCAAATAGTGCCACCACTCATATCTGTTGTAACAGTAGTGTAAATTTTTTTAAAAAAAACATTTTTTGACTGTGAAACCTCAGTCTGCTAGTGTGATCTAATAGCAGTTGCCTGTCTGCCAGCGTGTGTGCCAGGCCCACTTGCCAACTAGTGCCACCACTCATATCTGTTGTAACAGTAGTGTAAATTTTTTTTAAAAAAAACTTTTTTGACTGTGAAACATCAGTCTGATAGTGTAATCTAATTGCAGTTGCATGCCTGCCAGTGTGTGTGCCTGGCCCACTTGCCAACTAGTGCCACCACTTATATCTGTTGTAACAGTAGTGTAATTTTTAAAAAAAAAACTTTTTTGACTGTGAAACATCAGTCTGCTAGTGTAATCTAATTGCAGTTGCCTGCCTGCCTGCCAGCGTGTGTGCCTGGCCCACTTGCCAACTAGTGCCACCACTCATATCTGTTGTAACAGTAGTGTTAATTGAAAAAAAAACTTTTTTGACTGTGAAACATCAGTCTGCTAGTGTAATCTAATAGAAGTTGCCTGCCTGCCAGCGTGTGTGCCAGCCCCACTTGCCAAATAGTGCCACCACTCATATCTGTTGTAACAGTAGTGTAAATTTAGAAAAAAAAAATTGACTGTGAAACATCAGTCTGCTAGTGTAATCGAATTGCAGTTGCCTGCCTGTCAGCATGTGTGCCAGTCCCACTTGCCAACTAGTGCCACCACTCATATCTGTTGTAACAGTAGTGTAATTTTTTTAAAAAAAACTTTTTTGACTGTGAAACATCAGTCTACTAGTGTAATTGAATTGCAGTTGCCTGTCTGCCAGCGTGTGTGCCAGGCCCACTTGCCAACTAGTGCCACCACTCATATCTGTTGTAACAGTAGTGTAAATTAAAAAAAAAAAAAAAATGACTGTGAAACATCAGTCTGCCAGTGTAATCTAATAGCAGTTGCCTGCCTGCCAGCGTGTGTGCCAGGCCCACTTGCCAACTAGTGCCACCACTCATATCTGTTGTAACAGTAGTGTAAATTTTTTTTAAAAAAACATTTTTTGACTGTGAAACCTCAGTCTGCTAGTGTAATCTAATAGCAGTTGCCTGTCTGCCAGCGTGTGTGCCAGGCCCACTTGCCAACTAGTGCCACCACTCATATCTGTTGTAACAGTAGTGTTAATTAAAAAAAAAAAATTTTGACTGTGAAACATCAGTCTGCTAGTGTAATCTAATAGCAGTTGCCTGCCTGCCAGCGTGTGTGCCAGGCCCACTTGCCAACTAGTGCCACCACTTATATCTGTTGTAACAGTAGTGTAATTTTTTTAAAAAAAAACTTTTTTGACTGTGAAACATCAGTCTGCTAGTGTAATCTAATTGCAGTTGCCTGCCTGCCTGCCAGCGTGTGTGCCAGGCCCACTTGCCAACTAGTGCCACCACTCATATCTGTTGTAACAGTAGTGTTAATTGAAAAAAAAACTTTTTTGACTGTGAAACATCAGTCTGCTAGTGTAATCTAATAGAAGTTGCCTGCCTGCCAGCGTGTGTGCCAGCCCCACTTGCCAAATAGTGCCACCACTCATATCTGTTGTAACAGTAGTGTAAATTTTTTTAAAAAAAACATTTTTTGACTGTGAAACCTCAGTCTGCTAGTGTAATCTAATAGCAGTTGCCTGTCTGCCAGCGTGTGTGCCAGGCCCACTTGCCAACTAGTGCCACCACTCATATCTGTTGTAACAGTAGTGTAATTTTTTTTAAAAAAAACTTTTTTGACTGTGAAACATCAGTCTGCTAGTGTAATCTAATTGCAGTTGCATGCCTGCCAGTGTGTGTGCCTGGCCCACTTGCCAACTAGTGCCACCACTTATATCTGTTGTAACAGTAGTGTAATTTTAAAAAAAAAAAACTTTTTTGACTGTGAAACATCAGTCTGCTAGTGTAATCTAATTGCAGTTGCCTGCCTTCCTGCCAGCGTGTGTGCCTGGCCCACTTGCCAACTAGTGCCACCACTCATATCTGTTGTAACAGTAGTGTTAATTGAAAAAAAAACTTTTTTGACTGTGAAACATCAGTCTGCTAGTGTAATCTAATAGAAGTTGCCTGCCTGCCAGCGTGTGTGCCAGCCCCACTTGCCAAATAGTGCCACCACTCATATCTGTTGTAACAGTAGTGTAAATTTAGAAAAAAAAAATTGACTGTGAAACATCAGTCTGCTAGTGTAATCGAATTGCAGTTGCCTGCCTGTCAGCATGTGTGACAGTCCCACTTGCCAACTAGTGCCACCACTCATATCTGTTGTAACAGTAGTGTAATTTTTTTTAAAAAAACTTTTTTGACTGTGAAACATCAGTCTACTAGTGTAATTGAATTGCAGTTGCCTGCCTGCCAGCGTGTGTGCCAGGCCCACTTGCCAACTAGTGCCACCACTCATATCTGTTGTAACAGTAGTGTAAATTAAAAAAAAAAAAAAAATGACTGTGAAACATCAGTCTGCCAGTGTAATCTAATAGCAGTTGCCTGCCTGCCAGCGTGTGTGTCAGGCCCACTTGCCAACTAGTGCCACCACTCATATCAGTTGTAACAGTAGTGTAAATTTTTTTTAAAAAAACATTTTTTGACTGTGAAACCTCAGTCTGCTAGTGTAATCTAATAGCAGTTGCCTGTCTGCCAGCGTGTGTGCCAGGCCCACTTGCCAACTAGTGCCACCACTCATATCTGTTGTAACAGTAGTGTAAATTTTAAAAAAAAACTTTTTTTGACTGTGAAACATCAGTCTGCTAGTGTAATCTAATAGCAGTTGCCTGCCTGCCAGCGTGTGTTCCAGGCCCTCTTGCCAACTAGTGCCACCACTCATTTCTGTTGTAACAGTAGTGTAATTTTAAAAAAAAAACTTTTTTTGACTGTGAAACATCAGTCTGCTAGTGTAATCTAATTGCAGTTGCCTGCCTGCCAGCGTGTGTGCCAGTCCCACTTGCCAACTAGTGCCACCACTCATATTTGTTGTAACAGTAGTTTAATTTTGTTAAAAAAAACTTTTTTGACTGTGAAACATTAGTCTGCTAGTGTAATCTAATTGCAGTTGCCTGCCTGCCAGCGTGTGTGCCAGGCTCACTTGCCAACTAGTGCCACCACTCATATCTGTTGTAACAGTAGTGTAAATTAAAAAAAAAAAAAAATGACTGTGAAACATCAGTCTGCTAGTGTAATCTAATTGCAGTTGCCTGCCTGCCAGCGTGTGTGCCAGGCTCACTTGCCAACTAGTGCCACCACTCATATCTGTTGTAACAGTAGTGTTAATTAAAAAAAAAAAACAACTTTTTTGACTGTGAAACATCAGTCTGCTAGTGTAATCTAATAGCAGTTGCCTGCCTGCCAGCGTGTGTGCCAGGCCCACTTGCCAACTAGTGCCAACACTTATATCTGTTGTAACAGTAGTGTAATTTAAAAAAAAAAAACTTTTTTGACTGTGAAACATCAGCCTGCTAGTGTAATCATATTGCAGTTGCCTGCCTGCCTGCCAGCGTGTGTGCCAGGCCCACTTGCCAACTAGTGCCACCACTCATATCTGTTGTAACAGTAGTGTTAATTGAAAAAAAACTTTTTTGACTGTGAAACATCAGTCTGCTAGTGTAATCTAATAGCAGTTGCCTGCCTGCCAGCGTGTGTGCCAGCCCCACTTGCCAAATAGTGCCACCACTCATATCTGTTGTAACAGTAGTGTAAATTTAGAAAAAAAAAATTTGACTGTGAAACATCAGTCTGCTAGTGTAATCGAATTGCAGTTGCCTGTCTGTCAGCATGTGTGCCAGTCCCACTTGCCAACTAGTGCCACCACTCATATCTGTTGTAACAGTAGTGTAATTTTTTAAAAAAAAACTTTTTTGACTGTGAAACATCAGTCTACTAGTGTAATTGAATTGCAGTTGCCTGCCTGCCAGCGTGTGTGCCAGGCCCACTTGCCAACTAGTGCCACCACTCATATCTGTTGTAACAGTAGTGTAAATTAAAAAAAAAAATTGACTGTGAAACATCAGTCTGCCAGTGTAATCTAATAGCAGTTGCCTGCCTGCCAGCGTGTGTGCCAGGCCCACTTGCCAACTAGTGCCACCACTCATATCTGTTGTAACAGTAGTGTAATTTTTTTAAAAAAAAAACATTTTTTGACTGTGAAACCTCAGTCTGCTAGTGTAATCTAATAGCAGTTTCCTGTCTGCCAGCGTGTGTGCCAGGCCCACTTGCCAACTAGTGCCACCACTCATATCTGTTGTAACAGTAGTGTAAATTTAAAAAAAAAAAAAAAATTGACTGTGAAACATCAGTCTGCTAGTGTAATCGAATCGCAGTTGCCTGCCTGCCAGCGTGTGTACCAGGCTCACTTGCCAACTATTGCTACCACTCATATCTGTTGTAACAGTAGTGTAAATTTAAAAAAAAAAAAACTTTTTTGACTGTGAAACATCAGTCTGCTAGTGTAATCGAATCGCAGTTGCCTGCCTGCCAGCGTGTGTGCCAGTCTCACTTGCCAACTAGTGCCACCACTCATATCTGGAACAGTAGTGTAAATTAAAAAAAAACAACTTTTTTGACTATGAAACATCAGTCTGCTAGTGTAATCTAATAGCAGTTGCCTGCCTGCCAGCGTGTGTTCCAGGCCCTCTTGCCAACTAGTGCCACCACTCATATCTGTTGTAACAGTAGTGTAATTTTAAAAAAAAAAACAAAAAACTTTTTTGACAGTGAAACATCAGTCTGCTAGTGTAATCTAATTGCAGTTGCCTGCCTGCCAGCGTGTGTGCCAGTCCCACTTGCCAACTAGTGCCACCACTCATATCTGTTGTAACAGTAGTGTAAATTTAAAAAAAAAACTTTTTTGACTGTGAAACATCAGTCTGCTAGTGTAATCTAATAGCAGTTGCCTGCCTGTCAGCGTGTGTTCCAGGCCCACTTGCCAAATAGTGCCACCACTCATATCTGTTGTAACAGTAGTATAATTTAAAAAAAAAAAAAACTTTTTTGACAATGAAACATCAGTCTGCTAGTGTAATCGAATTGCAGTTGCCTGCCTGCCAGCGTGTGTGCCAGTCCCACTTGCCAACTAGTGCCACCACTCATATCTGTTGTAACAGTAGTTTAATTTTGTTAAAAAAAACTTTTTTGACTGTGAAACATCAGTCTGCTAGTGTAATCTAATTGCAGTTGCCTGCCTGCCAGCGTGTGTGCCAGGCTCACTTGCCAACTAGTGCCACCACTCATATCTGTTGTAACAGTAGTGTAAATTTAAAAAAAAAAAAAACTTTTTTGACTGTGAAACATCAGTCTGCTAGTGTAATCGAATTGCAGTTGCCTGCCTGCCAGCGTGTGTGCCAGTCCCACTTGCCAACTAGTGCCACCACTCATATCTGTTGTAACAGTAGTGTAAATTTAAAAGAAAAAAAAAACTTTTTTGTCTGTGAAACATCAGTCTGCTAGTGTAATCTAATTGCAGTTGCCCGCCTGCCAGCGTGTTTGCCAGGCCCACTTGCCAACTAGTGCCACCACTCATATCTGTTGTAAGAGTAGTGTAAATTTTTTTAAAAAAAACTTTTTGGACTGTGAAACATCAGTCTTGTGCCCACTCACAGTAGCTTGCACGCATGGTAGCACTAATCGAAAAAAAAAATGACAGGCAGAGGCAGGCCAACCCACAGGTGCCATCATGGTCGTGGTGCTGTAATTCCCTTTGGTCATAGAATAATGCCGTACCATGAACACGAAAAGTTCTGATGAAATAGTTGACTTTATAACACAGGACACCCAATCTTCTACAGCTTCCGCTCCTAACCTTGACGCACCATCCTCCTCCTCTAGCTTAGCTTCTTGCACCTCTCAATTTACCACTCGCCTGCCTGCCGCCACCACCGACACTAGCACCACAGCCGCCTCACTTGATCTGTCAGAGGAGTTATGTACACCTCAGTGTGAAGAAATGAGTGATGCGCAACCATCATTGACAGAGGATGTAGATAACTGTGATATGTCTCAGTCAGGCAGCATTACAGACATGGACGACGCACGGTGTGATGATGATGATGATGTTGTACCCGCCATTGCTTCCGTTGTTGAGTTGTCAGATACAAGTGAAGGGGTTGATGGTGACTATGCGTCTGTGGATGTCATGTGGGCGCCCGGTAGAAGAGTAGAAGAACAGGGGGAAAGTTCAGATGGGGAGACAGAGAGGAGCAGGAGACGAGTTGGAAGCAGGGGGAGGTCGTCGCAAGGAGCTAGTGGTACAGTCAGACAGCATGCATCGGCACCCGGGGTCAGCCAGACAGCACGCCAATCAACGCATGCTGTTGCCACCACCAGAATGCCATCATTGCAGAGCTCAGCAGTGTGGCATTTTTTTATGTGTCTGCCTCTGACAACAGCAATGCCATAAAGAAACTGAGTCGTGGGAAGTGGGAAGTCCAACACCCACCTAGGTACAACTGCTTTGCGAAGGCACATGATCTCAAATCACAAACGCCTATGGGATGAACACATGAGGACAAGCAGCACACAAACTCAAAGCCGCCATCCTCCTCCTGGTCCAGCATCTTCAGCCAGGTCAACCACTGCTGTGCTCCTTGCCCCCTTTCAACCATCTGCCAATCCGTCTCTCTTCCGGAGCAGTTCCTGCTCATCTGCCCACAGTCAGGTGTCTGTCAATGACATGTTTGTGCGTAAGAAGCCAATGTCACCAAGTCAACCCCTTGCCTGGCATCTGACACCTGGCTTGTCTGAACTCTTAGCCCACCAGCTTTTACCATACAAGCTGGTGGAATCTGAGGCATTCAGAAAATTTGTAGCTATTGGGACACCGCAGTGGAAGGTACCCGGCCGAAATTTCTTTGCACAAAAGGCAATCCCCAACCTGTACTTAATTGTGTGAAAGGAAGTAATGGCATGTCTGGCACACAGTGTTGGGGCAAGGGTCCATATGACCACTGATAGCTGGTCTGCAAAGCATGGTCAGGGCGGTATATCACCTACACTGCGCATTGGGTAAACCTGCTGACGGCTGCCAAGCATGGAATGCGTGGCTCTGCAGAGGAGGAGTTGGTGACACCGCCACGACTTGCAGGCAGGCCTGCTGCCACCTCCTCTACTCCTCCTACTCCATCCTCTTCCATAACCTCCTAGGCTGAGTCCTCTTCTGCTGCTACGTCTTGCTCCACATCAACGGCAACCCCCCAGCTCCCCAGGTACTATTCCAAATCCTGGATACGGCAATGTCATGCCATATTGGGGTTGACTTGCCTGAAAGCAGAGAGTCACACCGCAGCAGCACTCCTGTCCGCCCTGAATGAACAGGTGGATCAGTGGCTGACTCCGCACCAATTGGAGATCGGCAAAGTGATTTCTGAAAACGGAAGTAATTTGGTGGCGGCATTGAAATTGGGCAAGTTGACACATGTGCCGTGCATGGCACATGTGTGTAATCTGATTGTACAATGCTTTGTGCATAAGTACCCAGGCTTACAGGACATCCTGAAGCAGGCCAGGAAGGAGTGTGGCCATTTCAGGTGTTCCTACACGGCCATGGCGCACTTGTCAGATATCCTGCGGCAAAACAACTTGCCAGTGAGGCGCTTGATTTGCGACAGCCCGACACTTTGGAATCCAACACTCCTAATGCTTGACCGCCTGCTCCAACAAGAAAAAGCCGTTAACGAGTATTTGTATGACCGGGGTGCTAGGACAGCCTCTGGGGAGCTGGAAATTTTTTGCCACGTTACTGGACGCTCATGCGCAATGCCTGTAGGCTCATGCGTCCTTTTGAGGAGGTGACAAACCTAGTCAGTCTCACCGAAGGCACCATCAGCGACATCATACCATTTGTTTTCTTCCTGGAGCGTGCCCTGTGAAGAGTGCTGGATCAGGCCATAGATGAGCATTAAGAGGAAGAGTTGTGGTCACCATCACCACCAGAAACAGCCAGAGGATTGTGAGGAAGAGGAGTCAGAGGAGGAATGTGGCTTTGAGGAGGAGGAGGAAGACCAAGCACAACAGGCATCCCAGGGTGCTCGTTGTCACCTATCTGGTACACATGGTGTTGTACGTGGCTGGGGGAAAGAAGATACCTTCAGTGAGATCAGTGAGGACGAGGAACGGGACATGAGTAGCTCGGCATCCAACCTTGTGCAAATGGGGTCTTTCATGCTGTCGTGCCTGTTGAGGGACACTCGTATAAAAAAGCAGAAGGAGAACGATTTGTACTGGGTGTCCACGCTACTAGACCCCCGGTATAAGCATAAAGTGACTGAAATGTTACGGAATTCCCGCAAGTCGGAAAGGATGGAGCAGTTCAAAAATAAATTAAAAAGTATACTTTATACAGCGTATAAGGGTGATGTCACAGCACAATGGGAATCTAACAGGGAAAGAGGTGAAAGTAATCCTCGACCACGCCGGCAACGACAGGACGCTTTACAGACGTGTTGTTGATGGAGGACATGGGGGACGTAACAGTGATTAAACTGATAAGAATAGTACTACTTAACACACCACTCATATCTGGTGGCACAGTAGATTGCAGCGCAGTGCCCCAAATTCAGAGCCTCGGGCCCCGCAACTGCCTCTGGGAACCTTACCATGGGTCTCAGACTGCCCGTCTTGTAATTCTCTGTCTGGAAAATTATCTATCTATCAAATCTATCTATTTATCTATCAAATCTATCTATCTATCGTATCTATCATGAAATGTATCTATTGCATCTATTGATCTATCAATCTAATCTATGTATCTATCTATCTATCTTGTGGCTGGACCGACCAAGCATCTTTTTCCATCTCCCGGTTCCTAAAATCATCTCCGGGTTCCAAAATCGATGCCATACCTATACTCGATTGTGCAAAAGGAAGTCATGGCATATGGGGTCTTTCATGCTGTTGTGCCTGTTGAGGGACCCTCGTATAAAATGGCTGAAGGAGAATGACCTGTACTGGGTGTCCAAGCATCTTTTTCCATCTCCTGGTTCCTAAAATCATCTCCGGGTTCCTAAAATCGATGCCATATACACGTCCCCTGATAGGGGACGTACCAGGGATTAAAATGATAAGAATAGAACTAGTTAACACACCACTCCTATATGATGGCACAGTAGATTGCACACAGTGCTCTGACAAAATGCAGAAAGACATTTGGCAGACGGACATTTGGCAGATGGACATTTGGCAGATTGACATTTGGCAGACGGACATATGGCCGACAGGCAGAAAGCTAAAGAATGTTCCGATTTTGGCCGAGGGCAGATACACAGAGTGCTCTGTTCTAATCAGAGCCTCGGGCGCCGCAACTGCCTCTGGGAACCTTACCATGGGTCCCAGGCCGCCCGTTTTGTAATTCTCTGTCTGGGAAATTATCTATCCATCAAATCTATCTATTTATCTATCAAAACTATCTATCTATCTATCTATCTATCTATCTATCGTATCTATCATCAAATGTATCTATTGCTTCTATTGATCTATCTATCTAATCTATGTATCTATCTATCTATCTATCTATCTTGTGGCCGGACCGACCAAGCATCTTTTTCCATCTCCCGGTTCCTAAAATCATCTCCGGGTTCCTAAAATTGATGCCATATACACGTCCCCTGATAGGGGACGTAACAGGGATTAAATTGATAAGAATAGTACTAGTTAACACACCACTCCTATCTGGTGGCACATTAGATTGCACGTGCATTGCCCCAAATTGGAAGTAGGAGGACCGACCAAGCATCTCATCTCTGTGTGATTCCTGTTCTTGTAGGACAGTTAATGGGTCAGTCATGTTGCACAGCTCCTCAATGTGACAAATCTTCCTGGTTAGCTCGTCGTTCTCTTTTTCCCAGCGGCTGGATCAGATCAGAGATTGTGAGTAAAACCTGCTCCTGCTGCCGGGTGATCTTACTCAGGACTCGCTTCTCTAGGTCTTCCAGCTGTTTCCTGATGTCCCTAATCAGGGCAGTCAGTCTCCAGTTACACCAGCTGCTTTCTCTTGCACCCCTCTCCTGTGCTTCTGCAGACTCTGGACTCAGTCTCCTCTCTCTTTGTGGTCAGTTTCTGCAGAACATTTCTCAGTTTCTTTTTCTTCTTCTCAGAAGCCTCATTCAGCAACTCGACCTGGTGTCCCCTGTGCTCTCCGGCCAGGGAGCAGGACACACAGATACAGGCAGCATCCTCAGTGCAGTAATATAATAGGAGCATCTTGTGGGTGGAGCATTTTCTGTTACCCCAGGAAGTGATTCCACGCGCAGTGACATCAGTGAGGACAAGGAACGGGACATGGCTAGCTTGGTATTCAACCTTGTGCAAATGGGGAGTTTGCGGTTGTGCAAATTGACTGTTTGCGGTTGTTTGCGGTGCGTTAAACGAGGAGTTTGGTCTGTCACTGTGAAGCGGGCGTAACCCTTACACTACCTGAACGATACAACATCATACCTGATGTTTTAAAGCATGTTATTCCAAACAATTTAGGAATTTTAGGTGATTTATGCCCTTTATGGATTAAAAACAGACTCTGCATCAACTATGTAATTTTCCATGGGAGTTTTGCCATGGATCCCCCTCCGGCATGCCACAGTCCAGGTGTTAGTCCCCTTGAAACAACTTTTACATCACTTTTGTGGCCAGAAAGAGTCCCTGTGGGTTTTAAAATTTGCCTGCCTATTGAAGTCTATGGCGGTTCGCCCGTTCGCAAACTTTTGCGGAAGTTCGCGATTTTAGGTTCGAGACATCACTACTTATCACACCCCTACTGTGTCACAGAGGTCTGTGTATAACACTTTAATCAAAACAGAAGGTGGACCGGTGCGAAGAACACTACAGAAACCACTTATGGAGATTCTCTTATGAAAATTGGAAAGGATCCATGTAAACAGGGCATCGGATGATAAACTTCCCTTACATGCTTATGAAGTACCTTGCATATACGAATTAGTTCATTACAGGGCATCAGATGATAAACATCTCTTACATGCTTATGAACTGCCTTATATATAGGACTTAGTTCATTGCGTCCGTAATATCCTAAGTATTTTGGGCCCTCTGTATCCTGGACCAAACTCTACCTTTCTGTGTCACATTATATGACAAAATCTGATTCTGAGACTTGTTGACATGGATTCTGTGGATACCATCCAGCAGGGATAAGAATTAGTGATCTAGGTTTGTATGGTCTAGCCATAAGATTTTTCCACAGATCGCTATGATTAAATTTGTATTTATATGTCTAATCTAAAAAATGCTAAAGCCAGTTCTATGTTTTTATATACTAATTGCTATCCATATATTAGTCTATTGTTATGTAGATATGCTAACACCACAAAGGAGCCACAATTGAAATATTGCTAATATTTATTCTATAAAGGGGGATTTATGTCAATTAAAGTTAAGGTTTCTCCTTTCCTATTTTGTATATAAACCTGATATTTGGAGAAATGTTGGTCTTTACCTCCTAATATTGGAAATAATTATTGGTAGATATGTTTGCCTTTTATCATATACTTAAAAGGCTAACTCTATACCACAAAAATATCTAAGTTTTATATTTCTAACCCACCATAAGGCAGCTATATACAGTTTGCAGAACTTTACCATATAACAGGAGGGGTTATTACTGTTTTCTTTTTATATATGATCTATTTATACACTCTTGTTTACCACCCAACTGATATAACATAGGCATTATACTCTATGCTCTATAATCTATGGACATTTTCTTTGCAATTTATATTAGGTTCAGACCACACTGTTACTCCTAAACTAAGATATCTATTAGGATCCATTAGCGACCACTTCTGTTCCTTCCCCAAAGCATCTCCACTCCAATTTAACCTACATGCCTGGTGGTCCAAGAGAGGCCACTGTTTCTATTCAGGTGAATTTATGTTTTGCACTCTTTGTTTATTTTTTCATATGGTATTATTACTTTCTCATATACAAAAAAACCCCAAAAAACTGAGGATTGTTGTATGCTCTACTTACCATATATACAGCTTTATGAGAATATTCTACAGTTCATTGTTCCAGTGGTATTTTGTGATGTCTAATTGTACGCTGTAATTCATGCCACCTAATTTGAATTGTACAATACTATGTATAAAAACAATTTTGTTTATTGCTGTACTTTGTCTCTTACTACCTAAGGGCTCTTAGTTGGAACAACTATGTATTGTTTTGTTTACAACCTTAATAAAAATATTATAAATATAAAAACAAATAACAATTACACCTAATCTAATAGCCATATAATAAATAAATAATCCCCCCAAAATAAAAAAAACCCTAGCCTACAATAAACTACCAATAGCCCTTAAAAGGGCCTTTTGTAAGGCATCGCCCTAAAGAAATCAGCTCTTTTCCCTGTAAAAAAATACAAAGACCCTCCCAACAGTAAAACCCACCACCCAAACAACTCCCAAAAATAAAAACCTAACTCTAACAAAAATTTAAGCTACCCATTGCCCTGTAAAGGGCATTTGTATGGGCATTGCCCTTAAAAGGGCACTTAGCTCTTTTGCATTGCCTTTAAAATGGCATTCAGCTCTTTTAAGAATGCCCAAACCCTAACCTAAAAAAACCCACCCCAAAAAAGTTTAAAAAACCTAACACTAACCCCTGACGATCCACTTACAGTTTTTGAAGTCCAGACATCCAGGCGGCGAGAAGTCTTCATCCAAGCGGCGAGGTCTTCATCCATCCAGGCGGCATCTTCTATCTTCATCCAGGCAGCATATTCTATCTTCATCCTGACGGCGTGGAGCAGGTCCATCCTTCAAGACATCCGGCACAGAGCATCCTCTTCATACGGTCGCCGCCGTACACTGAATCTTCAATGCAAGGAAGCCTTTTCAAAATGGCGTCCCTTGCATTCCAAAAATTTGAAATTCAAATCAGCCAATAGGATGAGAGCTACTGAAATCCTACTGGCTGTTCAAATCAGCCAATAGGATGAGACCTACCCTTGCATTGAAGATTCAGTGTACGGTGGAGACCATATGAAGAGGAAGCTCCGCGCCAGATGTCTTGAAGGATGGACCCGCTCCGCTCCACCAGGATGAAGATAGAAGACGCCGCTGGGATAAGGATAGAAGATGCCGCCTGGATGAAGATAGAAGATGCCGCCTGAATGGATGAAGACCTCGCCACCTGGATGAAGACTTCTCGCTGCCTCAATGTCCAGACTTCAAAAACTGTAAGTGGATCATCGGGGGTTAGTGTTAGTTTTTTTTCTTAGTTTTTTTGGATTGGTTTACTTTTTTTGGGTGGGTAGTTATGTCAGGTTAGGAAATGTCCAGAAGAAGACCCAAATGCTAAAGCGAACTTAAACAACACCCTTGCACTCTGAGTTTAATCCAGGACGTGACCCCACGATAACCTCTAAAAACAATGTACTTGCGATATGGAGCAGAGTTAGCCTGAGTCCAAAGTAATTCAAGATATCAGCCAAATAGACTTATGCATAAGGAACTGGTTTCAGGAAGTGTCTTCCACAGAATTAGGAGAGCTGGGATAGTCCACTTATACTCAGACAGAGGAAGGGTAAAACAAGAAACAGTTAATAATGCAGAAGTAGGTAACTTGTTATCAGGAAATTTGAGGGTTAACACTGTGTAGTCAGTACTTGCAGAGTTTGGCAACAGGTTATCAGGCAGTTTGAGGGTTAATACTGAATAGTCAGTACTTCCAGAGTTAGACAACAGGATATCGGGTAGTTTGAAAGTTAACACAGATTAATCAGTACTTGCAGAGATTGGCAACAGGTTATCATGCAGTTTGAGAGTTTACACTGAATAAACAGTACTTGCAGAGTTTGGCAACAGGATATCAAGCAGTTTGAAGGTTTACACTGAATAAAGAGTACTTGCAGAGTTTGGCAACAGGTTAACATGCAGTTTGAGAGTTTCACAAAATAAACAGTACTTGCAGTGTTTGGCAACAGGATATCAAGCAGTTTGAAGGTTTACACTGAATAAACAGTAGTTGCAGAGGTTGACAACAGGTAAACATGCAGTTTGAGAGTTTCACAGAATAAACAGTACTTGCAGTGTTTGGCAACAGGATATCAAGCAGTTTGAAGGTACACTGAATAAACAGTACTTGCAGAGTTTGGCAACAGGTTAACATGCAGTTTGAGAGATTCTCAGAATAAACAGTACTTGCAGTGTTTGGCAACAGGTTATCATTCAGTTCGAGGGTTAACCCAGCATAGTCAGTCTTTGCAGAGTTTGGCAACAGAAAATCAGCAGTTAGAGAGTTTCCACAGTGAAGTCCTCACAGGAGCCACAAAGAGGAACAAACAAACAGGCACTGAAGAAGCACGAAGCCCAGAATAAAAATCCTGGTAATGACATCATCAGGAAGGGGCAGCTCAGACTACCTGTCAATCAAGCACACAGAGAGACATTTATTGACGAGAGAGGGGATAGGTCCTTCCCTTAGGTAGAGGAGCCCCTGAAAACAATTCAATAGGACAGTCAAATATCCAGTGTGGAGGTAACGTCAGCCTCCTTTTTAGAAAACACATAACTAAAGGCATGATAGTAATTAGGCAATGAATCAGGAACTTCCACCATAGCTACGAACAGGACAAAATGGTTTTGAGGGATTTTGCAGGCAATTTTTGAAACAGGTAGTTCCCCAGGAAATAAGTTCTCCTTTAGACCATGAGAAGACTGGATCATGAAGCTGCAACCAAGGTAACCCCAGAATCAACGGTATGTGGGGAGAAGTGATGACGTCAAAACGAATAATTTCAGAATGGAGTATGCCCACAGACAAAAGAAGAGGAATGGTAGAATTTTGTATGATACCAGAACCTAGAGGCTGTCCACTAACAGTGGTTACCTTAATTAACTGTTTCTTGGCTTGAAGAGGAATCCTGAGAGAGTCAGCAAAGTTTGAATCAATGAAAACTCCAGCAGCTCCAGAGTCAATGAGGGCTTGAGCTCGAAACTTGGTGTTTCCAAAAGTGATAGTTACAGGAACAAAAAGTTTAGAATTGAGGGAAGACATGGGATTCTGGCTTAACTCTGTCCCTCTATCAAAAGTTAAGCCTTGGCTTTTACTGGCCGGATAGGGCAGTCCTTCTTCAGTAAATGTCCTTTGGTACCACAATACAGACATAATCCAATAGTATGCCTTCTATGGCGTTCAGCGTCTGACAATTTAATAGCTCCTACTTCAATTTGTTCCACAGACTCAGGAGATTGGCAATTATAATTAGACAGACTTGAGGTTCGAATAGGAGGACGAAAAGAAGATTTAACAAAGGATCTCCGATTCCGATCTCTCTCCTGAAGATGTTCAGAATGCTGGGCGTCAAGAGTAATACACAAATTGAAAAGACCCTCCAATGAATCGGGGAGTTCCCAAAATACAAGTTCGCAAAGTCCCTTGCGAAAGGCTGCCCATAAGGCTTCATGGTTCCAATCAGTTTCTTCAGCTAAAGTCCTGAATTTAATAGCATATTGAGCTACCGAAAGGGATCCCTGTCTCAGATCCAACAATCCTGCCTCTGCAGCTGCAGACCTCCCAGGCTTGTCAAAAACAGAAAAAAAATTAAACAAATAATTCCACATCCTGTAGTAAAGGATCATTCTTCTCTAAAAGAGGAGACACCCGCCTTACCCTTCATGAGGGATATAATAAAGGTGATTTTGGAAGTAGAATTGGAAAAAACTTGAGGATTGTTTCTGAAGTGTAAACGACATTGATTAAGGAATCCACGGCATTCTTCAGGATTACCGTCATATTTATCTGGAAGTGGGATTCGTGGTATATACTGTCCAACAGGTTGAGGTGGGTTAAAGACAGCATTGGAGCTAGTAGCAGCTGCAGCAGGAGTCGCCGTAGCTTGAGAAGGAGAGAGGTTATGTAGCAGAGCAGTAATTTGCTCAAGCTTGGAATCCAAAGATTGCAAATGAGCAGAATGATTTCCCAGAAGTTGCCCTTGTAGAGCCACAGCCCTGGATAACTCATCAGGGTCCATATTATGGCCCGTTTGTACTGTCAGGTTAGGAAATGTCCAGAAGAAGACCCAAATGCTAGGGCGATTTTTTTTTTTTTTTAATTATTATTTTTATTAATTTTCCACAAAACAGGGACAAAGAAATTACAGCTTCCACCATCCACATCAAATCTTTTCTACTAAACAGAAAAAATACATCGAAAGTATGATATAACAGTATAATCTAGTGGACTGCATTTGGTTCCACTGGGTCTCATTACAGATTTACAATATTTACCAAGAGAAGGGAAAGGAATGAAAAAAGAGAAAAGAACAAAAAAAAAAAAAAAAAAAAAAAAGGAGAAGGGGGAAAATAATTGATTCTCCCCCCTCTCCCCGTCCGTTAGTCCATTGCCCATGATCTGGGTAATCTTCCTATCTGTATCTGCTGTTGGAACCATTCAGACCTCTTAAAAGCTGTCAATATTTGCCTCTGACTAGTTATAGAAAGGGATAGAATCATCTCCTTCCATTTATTAAAAAAGTTGTTTGTTATTAGAAGTTTTTATATTATGCTGATCCAGTAATATTTGATATTGGGCTTTCCTAAGGAATTCGGACAACTTAAGGTCGCCTCTACTCTTCCAGTTAGAGAGGATCACGTTTCTCCCTACCAGTATCATGGCGTTCAAGAATTTATGGTTAACTCCCGGTTTACTACTATTATATTGGAATAAAAGGAATATCTCAAGCTGTGAAAACCTTGTCTGGACTCCCATAACCTTATTACACCAAAAATTAACTTTGTACCAGAATTGCCTCACTTTGGGGCATTCCCAGAAACAGTGGGCTAAATCTGCCTTTTCTTGTCTGCATTTGGGACACTCCCCAGATGTTATATCGCCCCTCCATATGGCTATTTGGGCCGAGGACAAGTATGCCATATTCAATTATCTGGTATGCGATTCCCACCAAGTGACTAGAGTTGTTGCTTTCATTGCCAGTCTGACACTATCGGCTATCCGTTCTTTCCCTATTAGAGGTAACACTTTGTTCCATTTCCTAAGTAGTCCCTCCATATGGGCTTCCCCTTGAATGTTCATTAGCATTTTATATACTCTTGAAATTTTTTTGGCCCCCTCGGAGTAGGCGTAAATTACACTACTAACTTCCCCCTTATCTAATCCGATCCCTGTTTAATTTCTTAGGTCTCCAATCCAGTGCCTTGCTTGTAAATAGGCATAAAAGGATGACCTTTCTAAATTATATTTACCTTTCAGTTCCTCAAAGGAACTCAATTGACACAATTGACCTAGTGAGTCGAGACCTGCCTGTGCCCATCTGTAAAAGACCGACATGTTCAAACCTGGTGGGAAACTTGGATTCCCTGTAAGTGGGAGGAAGACAGATTTGCGAAAATTACTCTTAGTTGCTAAGCATACTTTCTGCCATGTCCTAACCACATCTTGAATAGTCACATATTGTGTTATATTGGACGGCAATTGGACGGCAATTTTCTCGCTGGATTATGTATAATTGCTTTTAAATCAAAAGGAAACACCATGTGCGACTCCAGGTCATGCCATGTAACATGATCTCCTTCAGTGATCCAATCCAATGCAAATTTACAGACAGCGGCATAATTATAGATTCTAATATTTGGGCATGCAAGGCCTCCATATAGTTTTGTAAGTGTCAAAGTTTCAAATGCTATTCGTGGCCTCTTCCCCCGCCAAATAAAATTATTAAAAGCCCTCTGGAGCATCAGAATGTCTTTCTTGTATAACAGCAATGGAAAATTTTGAAGAAAGTAGAGTAGTTTAGGGAATATAATAGTTTTTATGAGCATAATTCTAGCCGACATACTAAGTGGTAGGTTAACCCAACTTTGAACTTTTCCCTGTATTTGCTTGATACATTTAACAAAATTAAGTTCATACCACTCACTAGGATTGCTACTCAGACTTAGGCCCAGATATTATATACATAAAGTTTCCTGGAATGGATGATTTATTGTTTGGGCTGGTTTCTGAATCCATAGCAGTTCCGATTTCTCGTTATTAATCCTATAACCAGAAAAGGATCCAAAAAGCCTAACTATAGATAGAACTTGGGGTATGGACTGAATTGTGTTGCTTAGAAATAATAAGAGATCATCCGCAAAAAGGGATAGCACCATCTCCTGCTGGGCTATTCTGATCCCCTTTACCTCCTGTCTTAAATAAATTGCCAAGGGTTCTAGAGACAGATTAAAAAGTAATGGGGATAGCGGGCACCCCTGCCTTGTCCCTCGCCTCAAAAAGAATCTGTCTGATGTTTCACCATTTACTATGATTGCCGATACAGGATTTTTATAAATTTTCTGTATGAATTGATGGAATGCCCCTGTCAGGCCAAACCTCTCTAGTGACTCAAAGAGATGATCCCACCCAATCGAGTCGAACACCTTTTCGGCGTCGACTGTAAGAATCGCAAGATCAGGTTTACGATGGGATTTTTTGTGCTCTTTATTGGCAAAATAATCCAGGACCAGCTGTACTCTCCGTATGTTTTTAACTGGATTCCGTCCTTTCATAAAGCCAGCCTGGTCTGGATGTATCATATAGTGCAGGCTTTCCTTAGGACGATTGGAAATAATTGTTGTTAGTTGGAAATAATTGTTGTTAGCAGTTTGTAGTCCTGATTTAGGAGGGAGATCGGTCTATATGATGAAGGAGAGCTCGGATCTTTTCCCTTCTTTAAGATCAGGACCACATTTGAAGCTGTGAACAGAGGGGATTGCGGTTTATTTCCAATGAAGTAATCATTAAATACTGCCTGTAAAAGGGGAAGAATTAGTTCTCGTAATAGTTTATAGAATTCGGCCGGCAGAGCATCCGGTCCCGGAGATTTACCTCCTTTGAGGTTGGTTATGGCGTCTGATATCTCTCTTATAGTAATTGGTTCATTCAACCTTTGTAGGTCTTGCTTTGTAATCTGGGGTATTTTAATCTTCTGCCAGAATTTCTCTTTTTTATCTTGATCTATTATAGTGGGAGAATACAACTTTTGATAATAGTCGAAAAAAACTTGTCTAATCTCTGAGCTCTTATTAAATCTCTTGTTCTGGTATGTCATAGTTGTAATAAAATTTTTCTGTTGTCTATTTTTAACCATTTTCGCTAATATTTTAGCTGAGATGCCCTGATTCCCTGCAAAGAAGGCTTTTTGCTTCTTATCCTCCTCTACAATCATTTGATTAAGAAACAGGTCCCTTTCTCCTCTGATCTTCCTATATTTATCCCAGTTCAATACAGTTTTATCTTGAATGTAACGCGCATATGCCTTTTTAAGTGTATTGGCTAGCTGTTCCTCTCTCTGGTCCCTTTTTCTCTTCATCCTAATTAAGTATGCTTTTATTTCACCTCTAAGGACTGCTTTTGCGGTCTCCCAGAGGATTTCAGGTTTGTCCAAATAGTCTTTATTATGTTTAAATAATTCTTTCCATCTTTCTTGCAACCATGACCTAAATTTGATGTTCTGTACCAAATATTGGGGGAAGAAGAAACGCGCATTACTGCTCTGAGTGGAGGTCCCGTATTGGATCTCTAATGAAATAATTGCATGATCAGATACTTTGACCTCATTAATCTCCGCTTTTATGTCAAACTTCATCAGTTGACTGGAGACTAGGAAAAAGTCTATCCTGGAAAAGGATCTAAATGACCTGGATTCGCACGTGTAGCCCCTCTGATCGGGGTGTTGGATTCGCCAGACATCCTTTAGTGCCAATCTTTGGCAAAACTTATGAAGGATCTTGGTCTCCCTGGTTCTCCTATCCCTCGATCTACTGTTGAATCTGTCTAGGATATATGAAAAGGTCATGTTATAATATCCCACTACTATTATGTTATTTCCTACAAACTGAAAAAGTTTCAATCCTAATACTTCCCAAAAATCTCTATCTGTTTTGTTGGGACCATAGAGGTTACAGAAGATATAAAATTTCTTATCTATTTTAATTTCCAAGATTTGATACCTACCCTCTGGATCATTGTAAACTGATAAGATTTGATAATTTAAATTCTTGCTAAACAATATAGCTAACCCTCTTTTCCTTTGGCTATAAGGTGTACATATAACCTCCCCTACCCATTTAGTTTGTAATTTAGCAGCTTCTACCGGGGGTAGATGCGTTTCCTGAATAAACGCTAAGTCCGGTTTATGGGAGCCCAGGAGTTTTATCATTAATTTCCTCTTAATGGGTGAGGAGATTACTCCTATATTCCAAGACAATAGATTCAGTCTATTCATCTATATTTACCAGTATCTTTCTGTCTATAATCAACCACATCTTGAAGAGGAAAAGGGGGGGCGACACCGGGAGAGGGAGGAGAAGGAAAAAAAAAAAAGAGGAACAAGAAAAAAAAAACAACTCTTGACGAGATTAGCCAGTCCCATGTCCCGGCGATCAAATTACCCATACTACAAAACCTATATTTCACAATCAAGTATCTAATATCATTAATCCAAATCAATAATTGTTGGGGGAACTGCACTCCCCCAATAATACTAGCCCCCATTCCCTCCCCCCTTCCCAACATAGTTAAATACATAAACATCAAGGGAAAAAGAAGAGGGCTGAGGCATGCATAGAAACAACATAAACTTAACCAAAATAGCCTTTTCAGCTTTTGGACCACCTTCCATCTCATAATTACACATTTCCGCCTAGGGTACTCACTAGCTCCACTATACTCCATTTTTTTTGACAATAGGCCTTGATCTCTTCAACTTTCGAAAAAGTAAGCATGGCCCCATCCCTCTCCAGTACAATTTTAGCCGGATACAACAATCTAGCCTTCAAATTCCCATTGATTAATCTGGAGCAGTATGGCGCCATTTCTCTCCTCCTTGCCTGTGTTTCTGTCGAGAAGTCCTGAAACAGTAACAATCTTGTCTGGCCTACCTTAATCCCCCCATTCTTGCGATAGAGTCATAAAATGTGGAACTTATCTTGGAAGTTTAAAAATTTTATTATAACTGGTCTGGGTCTCTGTGTGGCCGTGGGATTTTCACGTATTGGTCCTATTCTATGTGCTCTCTCCACAGGGATCACCAAGTTATCTATCTGACTGCCAACCATTCAGGAAGGCAGATTCAGGAAGCCCAATAACCCTAAGGTTATTGCGCCGTGACCTGTCTTCTAGATCTTCTAGCTTAGCTTGTAGTGTATGTATGATCTTTACTTGTGTCTCATTTATAGCTTCCTGGGTAGAGAGCTTATCCTCTACATCGGAAACTCTTGTTTCTAGCTCTGTGAGCCTGGAAGAGAATTGCTTAACTTCTGTTGATAGGTTGCTTATCTCTTGTTTTAAGGCGTTAAATTGCGGCATAAATAACTCAGACATTTGATTCAATAATGTTGCAGTATCAATACTGCTCAGGCTTAAGTCGCTGCAAGTCTCCGGCTCACTAGGCTTAGTCTTTTTATCCTTATGTTTAGGTGGCATCGCGGGTGAATTAGCTTTAGAGTGGGACATATATTTGTCCATGAGTAAGGGAACAAAAATGCTTTGTTCCAGTGACGTGTAGAAAAAATAGCAATAATAGAGTGAATCTATCGGTTGTGAAAGAAAAAACCAAATACGGGAGAAGTGAATAGGAGGTAAAACTGTGAGGATAGGGGTAGGGGTGAAGGGGGTGATCTAGGAGGGGGAGAAACAGCACTAAAGAAACCCCCAAAACCAACCCAGGTGCATATACAGGTGTGATTATCGCGCGTTACCATCCAAAGTCAGGACCTCGAATTCGGGACTGCCTAAAACAGTTAGTCCGAGTATTCCAGCGAATTGTCTGCCACTTAGCTTAGCTTTAGCAGCGTGATCTGCTAACTGCGACCCTAGATATTACAGTGCATCTCTCACTACCTCTAGTGGATTCTAGACTCCTAAATTTTTAAATGGCAGTAATTGAACTAACTATTCCTAGATTAATAGAATAACGGGGTAGCTCTCTAGCTGTACAAACACAATCTTAATTGGTTACCTGTCTAGCAGAACTACTTATAACACTATCATATATCCCTATTCGCCTTAAACTGTTTAAAGTTTAGGCCTTTGATCATTTAGCCACTATTTATGCATCTGGCCAGACTCCAATTTTTAAGAGGCTTTTCCCTAGGATCACTATGTCAGTATGCAGGCTATCCTCCTAACAAGTTAAACATATCAACACCAACCTAATCCTGGCATACACATATTAGAACCACAGGCCACCAACATCTATCTCCTGCAAAAAGATTAATTCGTAAATAAAACTTATATCTATAATATCTTCTTAAATGAAAAGTTCCACTATCAATATACTCCAAAAAGAAATAAAGAAGAAAAACAGGAAGCACGCATAAAGAAGCAAACTAGTAACCAGTACAGCTATAGCTGCTGTATACCAAAATCCCTTTGTTGGGCCTGGGTCGCTATAACCAAGCACTGGGGCTCACGCCCTATTACTGGCCAGCATTTATTTACTTGGGAGAGACTGTCACTGAGTCCACAGTTACTTCTCCTAATAGCTATGTATACCCAGGTTTATCGATATGTCTTTTCCTGGCAGGATTATAGTTGAGCCCCTGCTTATCCTCTCTCCAGCCAAAAAAGACTTGAGGTATAGCCTGTCCAGTCTATGTCTACCTAGAATACTTTAATCTCCAGGCAGTATTCGGTATATGCACCGCCAAGGTTTCAAATATAAAACAGGACTGTCATTTCATTTTAACAGGTTCAGACAAAATATGCGGCCCAGTACAGTTGCTTACAAGAACAGACGTTCCCCAGAAGACATCACAGTTCAAAACAACCTTGCCGGCTTCTCTTATTGTATTCACTGCCAAGCCAAAGTCCACCTGTAATTTCCCGTCATGAGAAATATGTATTATCAGGTTGCGGTCCCTTCATCCCAGTAAAAGTTCCTCTTTTACCTATTCTCTCTTTAGTCTTGCTCCCACCTCTTGAGCTTTGGCCCCACAATATTTAATAACTACAGGCCTGCTGTTTTATTAGTATTTATTCGAAAGTCCTGTTATGGCCTGACTCCTTATGTATATCTGGGCGTAAGTCTCTGGGCAGTGTATAGCACAAAAATAGTTCAGCATGTGACTCACCGCTTGATGGGTACCTCCAATGGCTCTCTTTCTGTTGTATCGCAGGGGCCACTCTGTCTGAACATGTGTTTATAAGCCAGCTGTCTTCAGCGTGTTTCAACACCCTCCTCCGGCGTCTCTCAATGCCCGGCTCACTTCCGCTGCGATATGTCTCACTCCGCTGTAATTCCGGGGTCACATGTAGCTGGTACCCGCCTTGACAGCAGGTGGAGCGTGACTCTAGTCGTCCTAGTCACTCACGGAGCCCCGTCGAGACACCGAAGACCTCTATGCATCCGCGGCCCACAGGTAAGGCTCCCAGGAGCCAGTACACTCGCACCACCTGCGGGGCCGCTCCTCCGGCAGAATCCTTCCCGAGCTCCTCAGTGACCTCACAGGTATACACTTCAGGCCACTTGATACAAGTCAGCTTCTCAGTACCGCACCGGTACTCCTCCTCAGACCAGGGTATGAGCCTAGGCGGGCTCTTCTGTAGTTATGCCCTCACCGACAGGGCCAGTAGGTATGAAAGGCTTCCCAGCGACGTCCACTGCTTCCAGATCCCACCAAGCTGGGTCAAGGAAAGTAGTCGCTCGGGTTGCTGGAAGTTAGCTCTTTCCCATAGAGCGTCGTGCTAGCATTCCCTCTGCTAGCTCCGCCCTCACCGGAAGCCAGTCACAGCGATATCTATTCAATCTAGCTGAATAGACGTTTCCTCAGGGCGAATTTAAACAACACCCTTGCACTCTGAGTTTAATCCAGGACGTGACCCCACGACAACCTCTAAAAAACAATGTACTCACAATATGGAGCAGAGTTAGCCTGAGTACAAAGTAATTCAAGATATCAGCCAAATAGACTTCTGAGTAAGGAACTGGTTTCAGGAAATGTCTTCCACAGAATCAGGAGAGCTGGGATAGTCCACTTATACTCAGACAGAGGAAGGGTAAAACAAGAAACAGTTAATAATGCAGGAGTAGGTAACTTGTTATCAGGCAATTTGAGGGTTAACACTGTGTAGTCAGTCCTTGCAGAGTTAGGCAACAGGTTGTCAGGCAGTTTGAGGGTTAATACTGAATAGTCAGTACTTCCAGAGTTAGACAACAGGATATCAGGTAGTTTGAAGGTTAACACAGATTAATCAGTACTTGCAGAGTTTGGCAACAGGATATCAAGCAGTTTGAAGATTTACACTGAATAAACAGTACTTGCAGAGTTTGGCAACAGGTTAACATGCAGTTTGAGAGTTTCATAGAATAAATAGTACTTGCAGTGTTTGGCAACAGGATATCAAGCAGTTTGAAGGTTTACACTGAATAAACAGTACTTGCAGAGGTTGGCAACAGGTAAACATGCAGTTTGAGAGTTTCACATAATAAACAGTACTTGCAGTGTTTGGCAACAGGTTATCAGGCAGTTTGAGGGTTAACCCAGCCTAGTCAGTCTTTGCAGAGTTTGGCAACAGAAAATCAGCACAGGAGCCACAAAGAGGAACAAACAAACGGGCCCAGAAGAAACAGGAAGCCCGGAATAAAAAGCCTGGTAGTGACATCATCAGGAAGGGGCGGCTCAGACTACCTGTCAATCAAGCACACAGAGAGGACCGAAAGAGCTTCCAAGCGGCCGAGCGTGACAAGTTATTTTAATTTTAGTCTAATAGTTATGTTAGCTTAATTGTTAGTATAAACCTAATTTTTTTATTTCACAGGTAAGTTTTTCTTTATTTTAAGATAGGGATATTATAATTTTAATTTAAAGTTAGGGGTTTGTTAAATGTAGGGGTTAATAGTTTTATTTAGTTTTTTGAGATAAGGGGGGCTGTTGGTTTAGGGATTAATTGGTTTATTTAGTGGCAGTGATGTGGAAGGCCAGATGTTTAGGGGTTAAAAACTTTATTTAGTGGCGGCAATGTCGGGGAGTGGTGGAATAGAGGTTTAATAGCTTTATTATAGTGTTGGCAGTGTTGGGGTGCGGGGGAATAGGGGTTAATAACTTTATTATAGTGGCAGCGATGTCAGGGAGCGGTGGAATAGGGGTTAATAACTTTTATTATTGGCGGCGATGTTGGGAGCGGCAGATTAGGGGTTAATAAGTTTATTTTGGTGTCAGAGATTAGGGGTGGCGATTAGGGGTGTTTTGACTTGGTGTTTATGTTAGGGTGTTTTTTTTAGACATCAATGGGTTGCGTTACGGTGATCTCCATTCTGCACTTCAGGTGTTGTTGTTTTTTTTCTAACACTCTCTCCCCATTGATGTCTATGGGGAAAGCATGCTTGAGCACGTATTCTCAGCCCTTGGATTTTGTG